>NC_057799.1:234321321-234322298 GCF_018294505.1 Triticum aestivum
GTGGCGTTGCCTCTGGATGAACAGGACCCCGTGGTGTGGTGGAGGGCTGGATGAACAGTAGACGGTGGAGGGGTGCCCGTGGAGGGTGGTTGAACAGGACCCCGTGGTGTGGAGGACTGGATGAACAATAGACGGTGGAGGGGTGCCCGTGGAGGGGTGGTTGAACAGTAGCCGGTGGAGTAGCGCGCGGTGGAGGCTGGATGAACAGGAGCCCGTGGAGGCTTGTAACATCCCAAATATTCAATTTGGAATGTTATACATAGATCATCATTTGCATATCATGTTTTGTTGCATTTTTGACAAATCCTCGATAAATCCTAAGCAACTCAAGGACCCTCGGAGAGAGTTGGGGATTTTCTCGAATTTTCTTATTTGATTTTTTCAAACGAGGATTGGGATTTTTAATTATTTTTCTCTCCGGAAAAATATTTCATTTTAAATAAACGAGAGGAGAAAATATGACTTCTGCAAAACATTGAAATACTGGAGGAAAAATGTTAAAATCATTATTTGGAATTTAACTGGATTTTATTTGCAATTTTTATTGCATTTAAAAATATGCATGTTTTCAAAAATATTTATTTTTGATTTAAAAAATATTCACCCTATTCTAGATTTTCTAACTAGACGGGAAAAATTTATTTCATATTTTTCTGATTTTTATTTATTTTTCTACGCAATATTTTCCGGGGAACCTTAAAAAAAACAAACGCGCCGCGCCGACTGGGCCGAGCTCAGCCGACGGCCCGCCCCGTCGCCCTCTCCTTTCTCCCCACGACGCGACGCCGCCGGAGTCCGAGCTCGCCACGACGCCGCCGCCGCCTCGGTAGCCCCTTCCCCAAGCCGGAGCACCCCCCCTCATAAATACCCCCCTCCGTTTTCCTCATCACCGCCGCCGGAGGAGCCCGTCGCCGCCGCCGCCGCCCGCCGTTGCCTCGTCACCCGCCGCCGGGAGCCCCTCGCCGCCGGAGCCCCCC
>NC_057799.1:234322516-234330506 GCF_018294505.1 Triticum aestivum
GCCGCCGAGCCCCGCCCACCGGAGCCCCTCGCCGGAGCCCCGCCGAGGTACTGCTGCCGCCGGCCGTTTTGCTGTTGACCGGTTTTCTGTAAAAAAAAACCCTAGATTGGTTTTTTTTTGGTTTTCTTATTTCACGAGCGTTCACCGAACTGTTCGTTTTAACGAACGCGTTCGTCGGTTTTTCTCTGTTAACGAACGTCCGTTATTTAACCGTTCGTCCGTTTTTCTTTTCGTCGGATTTTCTCGTTATTTTCTCAGATTCGATTTCTGATCGAATTTTCGAATCTGTTTAACTTTTCGCTCGTTTATCGGAATCAGGCGATTCAAGTGCCTAGAGTTTCGTCTCGAAATTCTCTTTCCGATTAATCTACTCAAACAAGTTTTTGCTACAGTAAAATTTGACCTAGATCCAGATTAGCAAACGAAGTTTCTTTCTTTCGCCGTTTGACTTTCGTTGCTTCTTTCGAGTTGATTCTTTTTGCAAACCGGAGTTCTTAAGTTGAACTTTCTGGTTGGATCTTTGATTCGAGTTTTACCTGTGCATTAGATGAGTACTGATTGTATGCTTGTTTGTTTGCGATAGAGTACCCGGAGTGTGCCGCTTGTTACTTCGACTCGCTAGGTTTTGCGGATCATCAGCAAGGCAAGTAACACTTTGATCATACCCCATTCATACCTAGTTTTATTGCATTAGACCTATTCCTCAAACACATTGCATTATTAGGATCTAATTAAACTGTGGGTATTGGGAAGTAGTTGAGGTAGTACCTATTACCTGTTTTCTTATCAAACCCTTGGGAGTTACTTCTACGTTGCTTTTATTATTGCCATGCTATGCTCGTAGACGTGGATTGGGTTTGAGAGATATCCATGACAGATGTGAGATGTTTATTAATGGTTCAACTTAAGGTGGCAACTAAAACTCACATCTGGGTGGATTGAGGCACCTGGAGAACCCAGTGTTGTCTGTAAGTATAAGGTCCGCCACCCAGGCTCAAAGGGATCATAAGATTATTCATGCTAGAAACTTCCGTGTGCAGCCGCAAGCTATTATGGGCTCTAGCATAGCTGAGTAGGTTACAGGATCTCTCGAAGAGGTGGACTAGCAGATGTAGGGGAAAGTAGGTGTACCGGTCCATCCAGAGTAGAGAGTGACTGTTTCTGAAAGACTGTGTCTCGGTCATCCGTTTCTCAAACATCATGTAGTGCGAGAATCAAGCGGAGGCGATCGAGTCTTGTGGGGAAAAGTGCACAAACCTCTGCAGAGTGTACAAATTGATCATGATTAGCCGTGTCCCCGGTTATGGACAACTTGAGTATCTAGTATCTGGATTATCATTTGAATCTCATCACCGTGATACTTATAATTAATTTTGTTGGGTTTGATGATACTTAATTGGGATTGAGTTGGAGGTACCTTCTCAATGTTTCAACCACCATGATAGTTAAATAAAATTTATTCCTTTGATGTAGGATAAAATTGGCTTTTTCGCAAAACTGTAACCATAGAGCCTTTCCACCAGCCACATATGCATATAGTATAGCATTATTATTGTTCATTGCTCTCTATGTGTTACTTTGCCAGCATATTCTATGTGCTGACCCGTTTTCGGGCTGCAACGTTTCATGTTGCAGACTTTTCAGACGACGAGTAAGGTGCCTTAGGTCGTGGTCTTATACTCAGTGATGCCGCTGGAGTTGATGGACTCACTTATCTTCCAAGTCTTCCGCTGTTATCGTTAGATGGCCTTAAGCCATGTTATTCATACTTAATCTCTTCGGAGATATTCGATGTAATAAGTGTGTGATTGCTACTCTGTTATAAATCCTCCATTTGTACTGTGCGTGTCAGCATTACTGATCCAGGGATGACACTGGTGCACAGCAGCACAGGCCATTTGAGGTCTGGTCGCTACAAAGTTGGTATCAGAGCACACGCTGACTATAGGACACAACCACTAAGCTTAAGCCCTAGAAAAACTTCTCTCTTCTCATTTCTGACCCCTCTCCACTTTCTACTCTTTTAGGAATGGCGAATGCAAGGAGCAAGTTCATGCAACCAGATGAAGATACGCCGTTTGGACGACACTTGAAGGAAGTCACCAAGTACTTGAACATAGGAATACCAAGTGTCACCGGAACCTACAACGCTACATTACCTGAAGAGGAGAGCTGGAAGATTCAAGTTATCATTCCAGGAAGAACGTTTGCGCCAACTACGGAACCCATAAGATTGGTTTTCGAAGCACCAACTTGGAGTTTAGGGAAGAGCATGGCCGCACATATAGCCATGGGACGCATTGGAGAAGTCTATCACCAGGAGCTTAAGGATACAATTTACCAGATTTGTGGACGTCGAGACGCGCAATGGGAGATGATCAAGACCAAGAAGGATAGATCAATTGCAGCTTTCATCCAGGAGCAGAACCAACATATTCGACGCCAGGAGAATCAGATGTGCACGGACAAGGAAGAACTGAAGAAGGCATTCACGAAGATCAAGGAACTCCAAGAAGAACTCAAGACCACACGCGAAGATTATTTGGAGGAAATCAACGCACTAGTCGGGAAGATTGACGACCTGGAGAATAAGATTGGAGCATCCGTGGGAAATCCAGTGCCAAAAGCAGAAGTTGACGAATGCACTTGTCCGGATAACTACATCATCATCGACGACACCGACTCGGAACCAAGTGAAGAGGAATGGATTGATGAAGCTGGAGCAGACATCATGGAGTCTTCAACGGATCAGAATTTTTAGTAGACTACCATACCAGTAGTAGTTTTCCCCATTTAGTAGTATAGTTCAAGCACTTTGTAACGCTAGATAGATCGATTGTTTTGCCTTGTTTGGATTGATTGAGTGATATTGATTGAATTTGTCTCATGAGCATATGGGTAGTGTTTTCTCTCTAGACCTCATTCTATTCTTAATTCTCATATTTTCTAAACCTATCAGATGCCTCCGAGACGCGACACCGGATTTGTGTTCCCGCCAGAGATCACCCAGTTGATTCAGCAACAGAATGCCCTGATGCAAGTGTTAGTTCAGAACCAAGGCAACAACAACAACAACCCACCGCCACCACCACCTGTTGACCACTTAGCCCGTTTCATAAGGCTAAACCCGCCGATGTTTTCCAGTAGCACCGAGCCGATTGGCAGATGATTGGCTCCGCAAAGTTGGAAGGGAGTTGACCACTGCAGGATGCATAGATGCGGAAAGAGTGTGTTTTGCCGCACATCAGCTTGATGGACCCGCAGCATCATGGTGGGAGAATTATACAGCCACGCACCCTATTGACACTGTCACATGGGACCAGTTTCAGCAAGCTTTCCGTACAGCTCATGTTTCAGCAGGAGCTATGGCTATGAAGAAGCCTGAGTTTCGCAACCTACGCCAAGGAGGACGCACCGTAGGCCAGTATGTGGAAGATTTCAGTAAGTTAGCACGTTATGCACCAGATGACGTTGCTACAGATGCTGCCAAGCAGGAGAAATTTCTAGAAGGATTGAATGATGAGCTGAGTATGCAGTTGATGGTAGCAACCTTCAACAACTACCAGGAGCTGGTAGATAGAGCTCTCATGATTGAAGGGAAGCAACAGCAGATTGAAAACCTTAAGAGGAAGTATGGACAAGGGAAGTATAATTCTGGAGCCCAGCAGAAGCCACGATTTACCCCGAAGCCGGGAGGACAGTTTCAGCATACCCATGGAGGAGGTAGTTCGCACAACCATAATGGCGCCAAGAATGGTAATGGGATTGGAGGAGGAAACGGACAGAACCGCACCAACCCATCTACCCCAACCAAGAGAGATCTAAGTCACATTACTTGTTTCAAGTGCCAGAAGACGGGGCATTATGCAACTGATTGTCCCGAAGCCCAAAATGGAAATGGCAATGGAAGCTCAGGGAAGAAGCCGAACCCGTTCAACAAAGGACATGTGAACCACGTGAGCGTGGAGGAGATTGAAGCTTAGCCTGATGCAGTAATAGGTAAGTTTTTGGTTAAGTCATTTACTGCAACTGTTCTTTTCGATACTGGTGCATCGCATTCATACATATCAAGGGGATTCGTAAACAAGTTTAAGATGTCCACCCAAGTTCTCAAAAGCCCCATGTTAGTAACCTCACCAGGAGCAGAGTATATGGCCACCCAAGGATGTTTTCAGATACCGTTGGCCATTGGAAGGCATGTTTTCCCCACAGACCTCATTGTTTTGGAATCGCAAGGTTTGGATGTGATTTTGGGAATGGATTGGCTATCGTTGTATGGAGGAAACATCGATTGTGCCAGCAAGACTATTTTGCTTACCACCCCGGAAGGAAAAAGGATCAAGTATGTATCTAGGCATATGCCGGAGAAGACTCAAGTGAATTCCTTATCAGGAGTTGTACAAGAGGAAGTACCAGTGGTGAAGGACTATCCGGATGTATTTCCAGAAGAGTTGCCAGGCATGCCACCAGATAGAGACATTGAGTTCTTGATTGAACTTTTGCCAGGCACAGGGCCAATATCTAAGAGACCGTACAAGATGCCCGCAAAGGATTTGGAGGAAATTAAGAAGCAGATCAAGGAGTTACTGGATAAAGGCTATATTCGCCCAAGTTCATCACCTTGGGGATCACCAGTACTTCTAGTAGAGAAGAAAGATGGATCACTAAGGATGGTTGTTGATTACCGAGGATTGAATGAAGTGACCATCAAAAATAAGTACCCACTGCCGATGATAAATGATTTGTTTGACCGCTTGCAAGGAGCTAAAGTATTTTCCAAGATCGATCTACGATCAGGGTACCATCAGTTAAAGATTCGAGAGCAGGATATACCTAAGACGGCATTTACCACCAGATATGGATTGTATGAGTATACCGTTATGTCATTTGGACTGACTAACGCACCGGCCTATTTCATGAACCTGATGAACAAAGTGTTTATGGAGTTTTTGGATAAGTTCTTCATGGTGTTCATTGATGATATTTTAATCTTTTCCAAGGATGAAGAAGAGCATGAGGAGCATTTACGATTGGTACTTGAGAAGCTCAGAGAACATCAGTTATATGCCAAGTTCAGCAAGTGTGAATTTTGGTTGAAGGAAGTTGGATTCCTTGGACATGTTATTCCTGGAGAAGGAATAGCAGTAGACCCTGCCAAGGTTGACACAGTGACCAGTTGGGAATCACCCACGACAGTTGGAGAAATCCGGAGTTTTCTTGGACTTGCAGGATACTACCGGAGATTTATCGAGAATTTCTCAAGGATTGCTAAGCCCATGACTGAGCTATTGAAGAAGGACACCAAATTCAATTGGACTGGGGAATGTGAAGCTAGTTTCCAAGAGTTGAAGAAATGATTGGTTACATTACTAGTGTTGATTCTGCCCGATCAACGCAAGGACTATGAAGTTTATTGCGACGCTTCTCGTCGAGGACTTGGAGCAGTGCTTATGCAGGAAGGACGAGTTGTTTCGTGTGCTTCACAACAACTTAAACCCCATGAGAAGAATTATGCAACGCATGATTTGGAATTAGCAGCCGTGGTGCATGCATTGAAGACATGGAGACATTTTCTCATTGGAAACCATTGTGAGGTGTACACGGATCACAAGAGTTTGAAGTACATTTTCACGCAGAAGGAGTTAAATCTCAGACAGAGGAGATGGTTGGAGCTCATCAAAGACTATGATATGAGATTGCATTATCACCCTGGAAAGGCTAACGTAGTAGCAGACGCGTTGAGCCGCAAGAGTCATGTCAACACCCTCATGACAGGAGAGTTACCTCAGGAGTTAGCCGAGGACCTACGTGAGCTATGCTTGGAGATAGTCCCTAGAGGCTATTTAGCGACATTGGAGATTCAGTCTACCTTGATGGAAAAGATCAGAGAAGCTCAGAAAACAGACAAGGAGATTGAAGAGATAAAGGAGAAGATGAGCAAAGGAAAAGCCAAGGGATTTCGTGAGGATGAGCACGATACCTTATGGTTTGAGGACCGTGTATATGTGCCAAATGATCCGGAGATCAGGAAGTTGATTTTGCAAGAAGCCCACGATTCACCATACTCGATTCACCCAGGGAATACCAAGATGTATTTGGATTTGAAGAATACTTTCTGGTGGACCGGAATGAAGAAGGATATTGCGGAGTTTGTAGCAGTTTGTGATGTATGTCAGAGAGTGAAGGCAGAGCATCAGAAGCCAGCAGGATTGCTACAACCATTGCCGATACCCGAATGGAAGTGGGATAAAATAGGCATGGATTTTATCACAGGATTACCCAGGACTCGTTCAGGTTATGACTCGATATGGGTTGTAGTCGACCGTTTGACGAAAGTGGCTCATTTCATTCCAGTAAAGACCACTTACACCAGCGCTAAGTTGGCAAAGATATACATGACCAGGATAGTATGTTTGCACGGAGTTCCGAGGACCATTGTATCAGCCAGAGGAACCCAATTTACCTCGAAGTTTTGGAAGCAGTTACATGAAACGTTGGGAACC
The DNA here is from genome assembly GCF_018294505.1 of Triticum aestivum. Taxonomy (NCBI): domain Eukaryota; kingdom Viridiplantae; phylum Streptophyta; class Magnoliopsida; order Poales; family Poaceae; genus Triticum; species Triticum aestivum. The sequence goes on from NC_057799.1 coordinate 234,329,020, forward strand.
AGGCTGGAATTTAGCATAGCATTTCACCCACAGACAGATGGACAGACCGAGAGAGTCAACCAGATTTTGGAGGACATGTTGAGAGCTTGTGCACTAGATTATGGATCTAGTTGGGACGACAATTTGCCATATGCGGAGTTTTCATATAACAACAGTTATCAAACCAGTTTGAAGATGGCCCCTTTCGAAGCTTTGTACGGAAGGAGGTGTAGGACACCGTTGTTATGGGACGAAGTTGGAGATCGTCAGTTGTTTGGACCAGATTTGATTAAGGAGTCTGAACAGAAAGTAAAGTTGATTCGCGATAGGCTCAAGGTAGCCCGGTCCAGGCAGAAGAGTTATGCTGATTCTAAACGCAAGGAGATAGTTCACGAAGTCGGAGACCGAGTATATCTTCGAGTATCACCCCTTCGAGGAGTAAAGCGCTTTGGAGTTAAGGGAAAGTTAGCGCCTCGTTTTATCGGACCATACAGAGTGTTGGAACGTATGGGAGAAGTTGCCTATAAGCTGGAATTGCCCGAAGGATTGTCTGAAGTCCATGATGTATTTCATGTTTCGCAGTTGAAGAAATGCCACGCAGAGATGGCTGAGATACCGCTGAGAGATACTGTGCCACTGGAAGCGATTCAGTTGGAAAGTGATTTGACGTATGAGGAGAAGCCAGTTAAGATTCTCGAGTATGCCAGCCGAGTTACCCGTAGCAAGGTTATCAAGTTTTGCAAAGTACAGTGGAGTCACCACACAGAAGATGAGGCCACCTGGGAGCGAGAGGAAGATCTACGGAAAAACCACTCCCACCTGTTTTCTAGCCAACCCGAATCTCGAGGGCGAGATTCATCTTAAGTGGGGTAGGTTTGTAACATCCCAAATTTTCAATTTGGAATGTTATACATAGATCATCATTTGCATATCATGTTTTTTTGCATTTTTGACAAATCCTCGATAAATCCTAAGCAACTCAAGGACCCTCGGAGAGAGTTGGGGATTTTCTCGAATTTTCTTATTTGATTTTTTCAAACGAGGATTGGGATTTTTAATTATTTTTCTCTCCGGAAAAATATTTCATTTTAAATAAACGAGAGGAGAAAATATGACTTCTCCAAAACATTGAAATACTGGAGGAAAAATGTTAAAATCATTATTTGGAATTTAACTGGATTTTATTTGCAATTTTTATTGCATTTAAAAATATGCATGTTTTCAAAAATATTTATTTTTGATTTAAAAAATATTCACCCTATTCTAGATTTTCTAACTAGACGGGGAAAATTTATTTCATATTTTTATGATTTTTATTTATTTTTCTACGCAATATTTTCCGTGGAACCTTAAAAAAAAAACAAACGCGCCGCGCCGCCTGGGCCGAGCCCAGCCGACGGCCCGCCCCGTCGCCCTCTCCTCTCTCCCCACGACGCGACGCCGCCAGAGTCCGAGCTCGCCACGACGCCGCCGCCACCTCGGTAGCCCCTTCCCCAAGCCGGAGCACC
>NC_057799.1:234330850-234333008 GCF_018294505.1 Triticum aestivum
CGCCGAGCACCGCCCACCAGAGCCCCTCGCCGGAGCCCCGCCGATGTACTGCTGCCGCCGGCCGTTTTGCTGTTGACCGGTTTTCTGTAAAAAAAACCCTAGAACGGTTTTTTTCGGTTTTCTTATTTCACGAGCGTTCACCGAACTGTTCGTTTTAACGAACGCGTTCGTCGGTTTTTCTCTGTTAACGAACGTCCGTTATTTAACCGTTCGTCCGTTTTACTTTTCGTCGGATTTTCTCGTTATTTTCTCAGATTCGATTTCTGATCGAATTTTCGAATCTGTTTAACTTTTCGCTCGTTTATCGGAATCAGGCGATTCAAGCGCCTAGAGTTTCGCCTCGAAATTCTCCTTCCGATTAATCTACTCAAACAAGTTTTTGCTACAGTAAAATTTGACCTAGATCCAGATTAGCAAACGAAGTTTCTTTCTTTCGCCGTTTGACTTTCGTTGCTTCTTTCGAGTTGATTCTTTTGCAAACCGGAGTTCTTAAGTTGAACTTTCTGGTTGGATCTTTCATTCGAGTTTTACCTGTGCATTAGATGAGTACTGATTGTATGCTTGTTTGTTTGCGATAGAGTACCCGGAGTGTGCCGCTTGTTACTTCGACTCGCTAGGTTTTGCGGATCATCAGCAAGGCAGGTAACACTTTGATCATACCCCATTCATACCCAGTTTTATTGCATTAGACCTATTCCTCAAACACATTGCATTATTAGGATCTAATTAAACTGTGGGTATTGGGAAGTAGTTGAGGTAGTACCTATTACCTGTTTTCTTATCAAACCCTTGGGAGTTACTTCTACGTTGCTTTTATTATTGCCATGCTATGCTCGTAGACGTGGATTGGGTTTGAGAGATATCCATGATAGATGTGAGATGTTTATTAATGGTTCAACTTAAGGTGGCAACTAAAACTCACATCTGGGTGGATTGAGGCACCTGGAGAACCCAGTGTTGTCTGTATGTATAAGGTCCGCCACCCAGGCTCAAAGGGATCATAAGATTATTCATGCTAGAAACTTCCGTGTGCAGCCGCAAGCTATTATGGGCTCTAGCATAGCTGAGTAGGTTACAGGATCTCTCGAAGAGGTGGACTAGCAGATGTAGGGGAAAGTAGGTGTACCGGTCCATCCAGAGTAGAGAGTGACTGTTTCTGAAAGACTGTATCTCGGTCATCCGTTTCTCAAACATCATGTAGTGCGAGAATCAAGCGGAGGCGATCGAGTCTTGTGGGGAAAAGTGCACAAACCTCTGCAGAGTGTACAAACTGATCATGATTAGCCGTGTCCCCGGTTATGGACAACTTGAGTATCTAGTATCTGGATTATCATTTGAATCTCATCACCGTGATACTTATAATTAATTTTGTTGGGTTAATGATGATACTTAATTGGGATTGAGTTGGAGGTACCTTCTCAATGTTTCAACCACCATGATAGTTAAATAAAATTTATTCCTTTGATGTAGGATAAAATTGGCTTTTTCGCAAAACTGTAACCATAGAGCCTTTCCACCAGCCACATATGCATATAGTATAGCATTATTATTGTTCATTGCTCTCTATGTGTTACTTTGCCAGCATATTCTATGTGCTGACCTGTTTTCGGGTTGCAACGTTTCATGTTGCAGACTTTTCAGACGACGAGTAAGGTGCCTTAGGTCGTGGTCTTATACTCAGTGATGCCGCTGGAGTTGATGGACTCACTTATCTTCCAAGTCTTCCGCTGTTATCGTTATTAGATGGCCTTAAGCCATGTTATTCATACTTAATCTCTTCGGAGATATTCGATGTAATAAGTGTGTGATTGCTACTCTGTTATAAATCCTCCATTTGTACTATGCGTGTCAGCATTTTTGATCCAGGGATCACACTGGTGCACAGCAGCACAGGCCATTTGAGGTCTGGTCGCTACAAGGCTGGAGGAGGTCGACGGTAGCCCGTGGAGGCTGGAGGAGGTCGACGGTGGAGATGAACAGTATCCCGTGGAGTCCCGTTTTGCGATACGCCACACCCCTCCCGATGAACAGGACCCCCGTTTCGACCGTAGGAGGTCCGTTTCGTCCGTTTTGCGGTACGCCACACCCCTCCTGATCAACAGGACCCCCGTTTCGACGGTAGGAGGTCCGTTTCGTCCGTTTTGCGGTACGCCACACC